>NW_027536463.1:1199047-1244623 GCF_008692635.1 Crocuta crocuta
TCTTAAGAAGGCTTTAAAAAATATACATATATAGTATATACTTAATGTATCAATTTTTATATAATTATATATATATGCATACTTCTTTAAGCTCAACTACATATTTACAAATGTAATATTACCATTCTTTCAATTGATTATTTACTTATAATATATACAATCTTGGTGGATATTGAACATTACATTATTAATAGCTCTTATTTACTGAACACTTACATTAAACCAGATTCAAAACTGCTTTAAATTCAATTAAAACACATCATAAACCATGAAGTATGCCACAAAATAACATATAATAGACAAGGAAGCACAGAATCAGATTAAATAATTTAAATAATTAAAACAGGTTTTGATACTAGGTCTGTTAGGTTATATCAGATACTTTTGAAAAAAAAACCCTGAAAATTCATGAATAGTAATTTAAATAATTCTAATGATGTGTCCTATAATTTACTGGGTTAAGTAATTATATCTTTTTCTCTAACACTCTAATCCTTCCCATCAAATTTAAAGAATTGCCTTGACTATCATAAGCCTAAAGTTTCAGGCTAATATTTAACACTGATCAAATCAATCTGCCAATAAGTTATTGAGTTAGAAATAATTTCCCCATTGCATAATAATTTATCATGAAGAAAATTAACAAAAATATTGTAAAAGTTGGAGTACACGTTTTGCATAAAGCCTATTATTCTTTACCACAAAGAGTTGTAAGCAAACAACACCTATTAAATCAATAATTATGGAAACAAGAATGACTTTGATTTCACTAGAATACACTATTCTGGGAAAACCAAGTTCAATTTTGATCTTTTGCTTTCAATGGACATAGGCAATTTCAAATGTATAAATAAAAATAACTCGGTGTTAAATACTAGGTCACTTATTTATTACAGGCCATTGATCCAACCCCTTCCTCCTTTGTATCTGCAAATCACCATTTCAGTTCCTTTTAAAGTTAACATGATGTAAACCATCCACGTGGTGGAGATATACAATAATGTGAAGCAGATGAATCTCATCCCATGGGAATTTGCAATGTGTGAATGAGTGTTTTACTATCTATCTAGGCAACTGTGCAGAGCAATGTCAGAATATCTGATTTTAAGCTCATAAAAGAAAAGCTAGGAAAAAACAACTTTATCCTTAACCTCTTTTGAGAGTTGCAGTAATCTCAAAATGATTTAATAGAGTTGATGCTTCATATTGTATGCCTACCATTGGAAATAGTGGAGAGAGAGTTATATAATGTTATAATGGAGACGGCAAAGAAAGCTAAATACTTGCTTATGACCATATGAATATTCTTTGTTAGAATTCTGAGTAAGAATAAGCCAAGAAAAGCCTATAAAAGAAGTCTCATTACACAGGAAGGAATGTCAGTTTGTAAACTACTTGATTTCTATGTCACTTCTTGCCTAATGAGGAAAGAGATATAGAAAAGGAAGTTTAAGTATAAGGAAGTTTGAAAAATATTTGTAAGTAATCCTAAAGGATTCATATTGTTTTTCTGGTTATTTTTACTGGTTGATTACATTGAAGTTTAAAGTCAAACAGCCAATAAGTGACAAAATCTCAGTTCATACCTATATTTAATTTAAAAAATGTTCTTCCACTACGTCGTAAGAATATTTATAGAAGATTCCATAAAAACAACAAAGATAGACCTAGAGCGTATTTTGCTGATATAAGTCTGACTGAGAAAGAAAAATACCATATGATCCCTCATAAGGTGGGATCTAAAACACAAGAAAAAAATGAACAAAAAGCAGATCTATAAATGCAGAGACTAAACTTATGGTTGCCAAGAGGAGTGGGGAATAGACAAATGAGTGAAAGGGAGTGGAAAACACAAGCTTCCAGTTACAGAATGAGTAAGCAACAGGAATAAAAGGCACAGCATAGAGCATATAGTCGTTGATATTGTAATAGTGTTGTATTGTAACAGATAGCAGCTACTTTTGTGGTGAGCAGAATATAACATATATTGATGTTGAATAACCATGTCATACACTTGAAACTAGTGTAACAATGTGTGTCAACTATACTCAAATTAGAAAAAAGTAAATAGCTATTTGCTAACTACCAACATATTCCTTTAATGACATACAATAAATATATATAAAAGAAGCTGTATTAAAAATGTCTTAAAAGTATGTTAATACAAACAGGAACAACAAATAAGATTTGGCAACTTTCGAGATTTATAGTTCTTCAAATCTTGCATGCAGATGTTATTTATTTAGGACTACTAAACGCAGCTGCACTATTCCCTAGAGCATTTTATTCTCTGGATGCACACAAACATTAAACAGTGCCTTTTTAACCTAAACATTTAGGTAAATACAAACAAAGCACACCAAGAACTAGAATTAGGTTCTCATCATTTAACTAGAATTTTTAAGATGTTTTAAATAAATGAACATAAAAATAACGGGAAATTCCCAGAGTTAAAGTACTCAGCTGTTGACTTTATATTATTCCAGATTATACTATCAATTCTTATGAAGGTCAAATTCAGTGAGGAATATATATATTATATATTAGTAAGGAAGTATAGTAAAACCTTGGACTGCGACTAACTTGTTCTTCAAGTGTTCCACAAGATAAGCAAACATTTCTAATAAATTTTAACTTGATAAACAAGTGCTATCTTGCAATACAAGTAGTACATGATGCTGAACATCACAAGATCACAACTGAGTCAAGGGTTCTTCTCTCTCTCTTTCTCTCTCTTTCCCCCACCCCTTGCTGTGGGATTGTGGGTAATCGCCTCCCATGCTCAGATTCTTGGTCTCAGGCTGCAAGGTTTGGCAGAAATCAGTGATTTTTCAGACTGTTAGAAGGTGCCCACAACTGGCACTAACGTATTTTTTGTCACTTCAAAGCACCTATGGACAGTTCTTTGCTTTTCCATACAAGAGTAAGCTTAAGAATGCTTGCTTCTTTCTAGGTCAGTCTGCCTGCACATACAGACCATTTCCTCCGCTGCCTTATTGCCAGTTACATTAAATACAGTAGATGACCAAAGTTTATTAATACTGTAGTCAACATCCATTAGTGATTGTGAAATAACCATCCTCTCTCATTTCCCTCACACCAGACATGAAGGTTTTCAAAGCCAAGTGCATGCTATTTTGTTTATATTTCTTTATATTTTTATTTGCTTTATTATTTTGTATTATATTGCAGTATTGTAATCATTTTTATATGAATATTCTTGGATTGTGGAATGAATCATCTGAGTTTCCATTATTTCTTATGGGGAAATTTACTTTGATATGTAAATCCTTTGGATTACAAACATGTTTCCAGAACAAATTATGCTTACAACCCAAGGTTTTACTGTATATATGTCTGCATAATGCATAAATCAAATATATTATATGTAGAATGTAAAATTATAATCAAAATGTAATTTATATATGTCTACCATTTTTCCTTCAAAATTTACTTAAGTGATAAATCTTTTCCTGTGCCATCAGGTGAAATTTGGAAAGGTATCATGACTTTTCTGTTAATTTTTCTGGTAATCAAGGAATCTGTTTCACTTTTAGTGAAAAAGAAGGTCAGCTCAGGAAAAAAAATCCGGTCTAAGAGGTCATTTAATACCTAAACCTCTGTTATAAGTAAAGACTTCTTTTCCACCTTGCTGGAAGTTGGTATTCTTTGATATTTTTAAGGAAGACTACTTGACTCCTCTGTCTTCCTATTCTGTCTACTTCCAACTATGAGAGAGAGGAGAAGTGGAATAAGACAGTTTTCACTGGTTGCTATTATCAACTAGTGCTGGAGCTCGCAAATATTCAGAATAATCTCTTTCTAGTGGAGCACTTTTAAGGTTTTTCTGAGATTCTCCTGGGTTCTCCCATCTGTAGTTCCCTTGACTCAGATAGTTAAATACCTGTTTTAGACTATGGTTTGCAAATCATTTATAAGTCCCTAGCCCTTATACACTTCTGGCTCCTTGTTTCTTGGGTCTCTTTGCCCCTGATGTGAGTGACCATACTGGCAAGGACCCAAGACGATTCCACACTGGCTCTTTCTAGTGCACAGCCTATTTCTGGTTGATAACTGAAACAATATCCTTCACTCCAACAAACTAAGAGTACTGTGAAATTCCAACCCTGAAGCAACAATGGCATTGATTCGCTCTCTTTATCCTCAAGTTTTTCTGGGTCAGATTGTTTTTTACTTATAAAATTGGAATAACTATATTAATGTCATGGATTTACTATCAGACTAAAAGATACAATACTTCCAGAGAGCTTAGAATATGTCAAGTAATATTAAGTTCTAGTCATGATTTAACCTATACAAGTTTTTTAAAGTATATATTTATAATGCCTAACTTAAAAGAGGTGTCTATGAAATGTGAGAGGATTTAAGAAATTTGTAGGACATGCAGCAATAGTCCATAATTTTTTTTTGCATTTGTTAAGCAATTGGTTCTGAAGCAAGTCCTGCTATTCGCTGATTAATGACATTTCTTGATTCTATATATCCAATTAGGGATAATTGAGTATTTGTAGATATATATTTGATAGATTGATTAATTGATAGATATAGAAAGATCCATAGTTGAGTTTCTCTCTCTCTCTCTTTTTTTTTTTACAAATAGTTNGTTTCTCTTTTCTTAAAAGAGGCAAGGATAGAGTTGACATTTATTGAGATGAAGAAGAAATTCTGGAAGAACAAGCTTGGGGGAATGACCAGAGGTTTGCTTCTGTTTGGGGATGTAATAAGTTTGATGTATCTATCAGACATTTACATGGAAATGTAAAGTCAGCAGCTGGATACCTGAACCCAAAATTCATGAGAGAGATTAAGCAGTATATATTTTGGATTTACAGGGCTAAAGGCCTATTTTCTTTGAAGCCATAAGAGTAGGTGAGATGAGTTAATGAGAGAATGATAATAGGAAAGAGTTGCTTCAAGGACTGAATCCGGTGTCATATCAACCTTCAAAGATTTGAGAAGATGAGAAGGAGAGGCTAGGGAAGAAGTGAGTAGAGGAAAACCAGGTTGGTGCTGTAGATCAAAAGCCAAGTAAGTAAAGATTTCCAAGCACTTAATTAAATGTTGTTTATAAAACAATTGTGAGGACAGAAACTTGCTCACTGGATTTATCAACACAAATAAGATTAGTCTCTTCATGAAGGTCAGTTTGGTTAAAGTGCAGAAATGGGGGTGTGTATAAAGTCTAATTAGAATAGATTTAGGAGACAACAATAGGCGGGAAATGGGGAGATAACCAGGTAGATGATTCTTTCAAGGTGTTGATGTCATGGACTGAAAAATGCGTCCTGGAGATTCTTGTGTGACAAGCTGTTCCCATTCTCTGGTTTCACATCTAATCATACCTTGCATTCCCCAGGCCTGCATGAAAGGAAGTTGATACCATTTCTCTTGTTCTCCTAATCCCCATTTCATCACAATAAATAATCAAGATCTCAGTTATACCTTGCTGTTCTTAGGTACCCAGAGAAGCACTTTAGAAAAAAAATAATTTGAAAGTTTGAATTATGAATCTTTTTAGAAGTAGAATTTACAAATCCTTTGTTCTAAACTACTGATTCTCAATAATTTTCCCACCACAATACACATATATAGAAGAAGTAATTTATACATCACACTGAGGAACCACTTTTTATCCATGTAAAGAAATTAATAGAAAAGTTGCTAATTTATTAGGAAAAGAAAAGCAAATGATCTCCAATAGATTCTGATTAGCAATAGATTAGTTCTTTCCTACTTTATAATTAGTCACAAACTGAGTATGTATTTACCCAACTTGAGAACTGCTTTGATTTGTAATTACACTTACAAGTTAGGAAAATGCAATCTGGAAGGATAAAGCAACTCTCTGAAGCTACCCAGCTCTATAAGTGAGTAGCTTTGACTTGGACTCAGCTCTCCTAGAGGACTCGCGTAAATTGCAGGTAGGCAAATCCTGAAGGAATGAAATGAGATTGGCAGTTGTTTCCTAATTGGAAACTGTTTTTCTCAGAGGGAACTAGGAGTCACATCTCCTTAAGGCAAAAATTGTGTGTGTGTGTGTGTGTGTGTGTGTGTGGGTGTGCATGTGTGTGTGGCGGGGTGGGTGGGTGTTTTCTGGGTCTTTATCCTTTATAAAATGACAAACAAAAAAGGAAACTGGACCAAAGTTGCTTGCTGCACTGTGCTAGAAGCCAAAAATGTCAGAAGGTAATGCAGCTGCAATACATTTTTTTTTAATGTCCCGAGAGAGGATCCAATGTAAAACTATAGTATTTAACAGTTCAAAAATACAGCTGTCTAACTTTTGAAGGGCTTTCACAGAAGCTCTCTTATTTGATGACCTTAACAAAATGAAGCAGGCAAATTTTTATATTTCCCTTTTACTAAAGAGGTAATGAGACACAAATAAAATACATTTTACAAGACAAAACTAGCAAATTGTAGAAATGAGATTGAACCCAGTTTCCCTGATGAATCTAACACTGTTTTCACTAAGTAAAGTTGTGAATCATAACTGAGAAATGGAAGATGGCCAAGAGATTACAGGATTTACAATGACACTATGTCTAAAATTTAATTATGCTAACAACCTGTAGCTATTCATTTTACCAACAAACTCAAATAATATATCAATGAAAGTTACTGTGCCTTTTCATATTCCACTCTGGAAGACAGGTTATGGGTGTGTGAGTAGTTAACGGGTCCAGTGTGAGTCTTGTGTATGAATAACAAAGAATTGAAAGATTTCTCTGCCACCCATGTCCACACTATTTTACAATGTAACAGCTGCATAGCCTTGGTTGCATTAACTAATATAGACTTATTTTTTTAAATCTTTAAATTAGAGAAAATTTTATCTACCACAAAATATGGGTGTGAATAATAAGGATTAAATACTGAGAGTAAAATGTTATCAATGTTCATCACATGTATGTGTTTCAATTTGTATCCTTGGCCACACTATAACAGTCATACAGGTTTAATCTTAAATAGTGTGTTTTGAAAACTCTTCCCTAGTTCAGTAACACAAATGGTAAATCAATTAAAAGGAATAATATATAGAACAGTAGAAATTTTAAATTGAGAATCTGAAAAGTTAATGTGGAGGAAACAAACTTTCAAAGCAAGAAAAAAAGACAAACCAAATATCTCTAACATTAAAATACCTTAATGAAGGGGAAAAGTCATATCACGTGAAATAAGTGATTTCATCTTGTTAATGTTTTCTTCTGACACCTTCAGTCAGATTCCCCAAAATTTAATGACAATAAGAATATGTAGAGGTAGATTCAAATATATTTGTCACATGATTTACACGATAGTCTAAATTTTTACCAAGATCCTGGTTATCCTGAATTCCTCACTTTTTAATCACATATCCTATCTAACTGTCAGCAAATCCTGTCAGCTCTAACTTCAAAGTACATCTATAATAGGGTCATCCTCATCTCACCAGCTCCACTGCTAATAATCTCTTCCAAGCCACCATACCTTTCAGCCTCCTGTGTGGTCTTCCTGTTACAAACTCAACTCCAATTCTCAGATCCTTACATCTCTTTCAGACCCCCCTGAACTCGTTTATTTGAAACTGCAGCACCACATTCCCCTAATCTGTGCTTTAATTTTGTTCCAAAGCCATTAGTACCAAACTTATATATTTATTTCCTTCCCTCTGTATGATGTAAAATACTGTGAGGCAAGGGACTTATGCCTTTTTTTAAATGTTTATTTTTGAGACAGAGAAAGAGAGAGAACGAAGCGAGCATGAGTGTGGGAGGGGCAGAGAGAGAGAGAGAGAGCAGGACAGAGGATATGAACCAGGCTCTGCGTTGACAGCAGAGAGGCTGATGCGGGGCTTAAACTCACAAACCATGAGATCATGACCTGTGCCAAAGTAAGACGCTTAACCATCTGAGCCACACAGGCGCAGCTTATGTCTGTTTTTTAGTTGCTGTATCCACAGCATAGAATAGCACCTGTTAAGTAGCACATAATCAATAAATACTTGAGGGAACACATTGCTCTTAAATAATTTCAAAAGAAACAAATTTATGGAATAATGTAGATCTTTACAC
The DNA here is from genome assembly GCF_008692635.1 of Crocuta crocuta. Lineage (NCBI taxonomy): Eukaryota > Metazoa > Chordata > Mammalia > Carnivora > Hyaenidae > Crocuta > Crocuta crocuta. Next base: position 1,207,123 of record NW_027536463.1, read on the forward strand.
ATATAATAGTTCATTTTCCTGATGCATTTTCATATGAAAGTGTTCTATCATTAAATGTTTTGTGGAAATATTTTTAAAGAAATCTCTACTGGAAAAAAAAGATTTTTCAGTAAATTATTTCTCTCAATATGTATACTATGTTTATATTTTTGTCTTCTATTAGATAGTATTAGCTTGAGATGTTAGACAACACCTTTTTATTTCTGCTTTACTTGAATGTTAGAGGCATTTTTATCTATTCTCAATGTTGTATATTAGTGCTAAACTAATAAACACTAACAAAGTATAAATTAAATTGATGTACAATTAGCTGTGGGGACACACCAAAAAGTAAATAGTGATGAATTGATGCTCCAACCTTAAGGCATAAATAACATTTCATAGAGGATGTATGTTTTTATCAGTGATAGATTAAATCTCATATCCATTTGAGTTTCAGAGCTAGAAGCAACAAGTTGGCAGAAAACATGTTCCAAATTGGTGTTTATTATCTGGAAAAATATCATAAATAAATACAATGGAATTAAGTTACAAGGTCACTGTAATACATATTGGGGGAGGGGGAACTGAACCATAGAAGACAGACATACAATTCAAGAAAAGCAACAAAGTCGTTTAATCTATACTTAGCCACTATCTTAGATGCAGAATAGAAGACAAAATGAGCAAGACATAGCACCTATCCTCAAGAGCTATTTTTCCATTGCAAAGATGTAGAAATAAACAATAAAATAAAATGCAAAATGCAAGTTCAAAATGTCCTTAAGGGCTGAAATAGAGGCATACAAACAATGGGAACACAGAGAAAAAACAACCACGAATGAGATGAGTAATATATGACCCTCCTCTTAGCTCCAACACAAATAGCCATTACTTTATCTTTTATACATCTTTATTTTAAACTACCTGGAGAAACAGATTGTCTCCATTAAGCCAAAGTATTCTATACATACTGTCCAACTTTACTGCAATTAGCAATGGGTAAGGAAGGGAAATAATAACACAAAATATACAGAGGTATATAACTTACAGAGGTAAGTTCCTGAGATAGATAATGGGCAATTCTCCTAGAGCAAAGCAGACTCTAAGAATACCGAAGTTTGAAAAAGTGCTTTTAATATTATGAATGCTGATGAGAGGAGGGATAAGGAAGTTAAATAATTAAAGTCACTTGACTACTTTTTCTCCTTTAATAAACACTTCAAAAATCTGAATTTATTCCTTTGTTACTGAGGTATAATATATTTACAATATTACATGTTTCAGGTATAAAGCACCTAATTCAATACCTGTATGCATTACAAAATAATCACCACAGTAAGTCCAGTCACTACCTGCTACCTTACAGTTAATATAGTTAATATAAAGATATAGTTAACATAGTTAACATAATTAATATAGTATAACATAACAATATAATATAATTAATATAATATAATATAATTAATATAATCTGACTAGACATTGCCTCCCAATGACGTATTTATTTTATAACTGGATGTTTGTACTATTTAATTCTCTTTGACAATGTTTTCCCCCTGCCCAACCCTCCTCTGCTCTGGCAACCACCAATCTGTTCTCTGTATTTATGAGTCTGGGTTTGTTTTGTTCTGTTTGTTTTTTTAGATTCCACATTTAAGTGAAATTATGAGACTTCCCTTTCTCCATCTGGAATTTAACTTAGCATAATATCCTTACGGACCATCCATATTGTTGCAAACAGCAAGAATTCATTTATTATTAGTTTTATTATTATTTTATACATCATATTTTCTTTATTCAGTCATCCATTGATAGACATAAGTTGCTTTCACATCTTAGCTATTATAAAAAATGGTACAATGAGCATGGGGGTGTATATATCTTTTTTAGGATTTTTGTTTTCTTTCAATAAATACCCAGAAGTGGACTTGCTGGATCAAAAAGTAGCTGTATTTTAGTTTTTGAAGAACCTTCATACTGTTTTCTATTGTGGTTGCACCAACTTACATTCCCACAAACAGTGCATGACAGTCCCCATTTCTCCACCTCACCAGCATTTTATTTCTTGCTTTTCTTTGTTTTTGTTTTTGTTTTTGTTATTGTTATTGTTTTGTTTTAAAAGAGCCATTCTGACAGGTATAAGATGACACCTCAATGTGGTTTTGATTTTCATTTGCCTGATGATTAGTAATGTTAAGCATCTTTTCATATATCTGTTGGTCACCTGCATGTCTTCATTGGGAAAGTGTACATTCAATCTTCTGTCCATTTTTAAATCCAATTATTTGATTTTTACTATTGAGTTTCTTTAAGTTTATTGTGAATATTAAACCCTCTATTAGATATATAGTTTGTAATATCTTTTCCCATTTGGTAGGTTGCCTTGTCATAGTGTTGTTGATTTCCTTCATTTTGTGCAATAGGCTTTTAGTTTCATGTAGTTTTTTTCTTGTTTTCCTTGCTTTTGGAGTCAGATCCAAAACACACACACACACACACACACACACACACACACACACACACAACATTACTGAGACCAGTGTCAAGAGGTTTACTGTCTATGTTATCTATCTTCTAGGAAGTTCATGGTTTCAGGTCTTATATTCAAATATTTATTAATCTTATATTCAAATCTTTAATCTAATTTTAATATGATGTAAGACCATGGCCCAGTTTCACTTTTTGCACATAACTGTCCAGTTTTCTCAACATCATTTATTAAAGAGACTGTCCTTTCCTCATTTTATATACCTGCTTCTTTTGGTACAATTAATTGCCTATATGTAATCATGAGTTTATTTCTGAGCTATCTATTCTGCTTCCTTGATCTATATGTCTGTTTTTAAGACAATTCCATACTGTTTCAATTTACTTTATAGCTTTATGATATAGTTTGAAAGCAGAAGGCATGATACCTCTTGCTGGCCTCTTTTTTCTTAAATTGTTTTAGCTATTTGGGTCTTTTGTGGTCCCATACAAATGTTAGAATTAGTAAAAAGTTTAGTGAAAAATATTATTGAAATTTTGATAGGGGATAGTATGGGATCTATAGATTGTTATAAGTAGTATGGACGTTTTAACCATATTTATTCTTTCAATCCATAAGCATGGAATAGTTTTCCATTTATTTGTGCCTTTACTTCCTCTCATTAATGTCTTATAGATTTAAGTATACAGGCCTTTCATCTCCTTGGTTAAATTTATCACTAGGTATTTTATAATTTTTACATAATTGTAAGTGGGACTTACAATTTTTGACTTTTCTTTCCGATACCTCCATTATTAGAAACACAATAGATTTATTTTTATACATTATTTTTGTATCATGCAACTTAACTGAATTAACTGATTTAAAAGCTTTTTAGTGGGGTCTTTGGAGTTCTCTACATGTACTAGCATGTCATCTGCAAAGAGTTTTACTTCTTCCTTTCTAATTTGGATGGCCTTCCTTCCTTCCATTCTTTTGTCTAATTGTTATGAGTAAAATTTCCAATCCTATGCTGCAGAATAGTGGCATGAATGGGCATCCTCATTTCATTCTTGATCTTAGAGAAAAAGCTTTCATCTTCTCACCATCAACTATTATTAGCTGTGGATTTGTCAGGACTTTATTACATTAAAGTTGTGTTCCCTCTTTACCCACTTTGCTGAGAGTCTTTATCATTAATAAATATTGAATTCTGTCAAAGTTTTCTGCATCTATTAAGATGATCATATGATTTTGATCCTTCATATTTTAATGTGCTGTAACATGATTTGTATTTGATTTGTGGATGTTAATCCATCCCTGCATCTCTTGAAATAAAACCTACTTAATCATGGTGTATGATCCTTTTAATGTACTATTAACTTTGATCTGCTAATACATGGTGAGGACTTTTGCATCTCTATTCATCAGAAATATTGGTCCATAATTTTCTTTTCTGTTGTGTCCTTGTCTCGCTTGGGTATTATGGTAGTGCTGGACTCATAAAATGAATATGGAATCTTTTGCTCCTCCTCCATGTTTTGGAAAAGCTTGAGAGGGGTAAGTATTAAATCATCCTTTAATGCTTGGAAGAATTCCTGATTAGACTACCTGATCTTGGACTTTTGTCTGTTGGGAGGTTTTTGATTAGAGATTCCATTTCCTTACTGATAGTAATCAGTCTACTCACATTTTCTATATCTTCATGATTCAGTCTTGGAAGATTGCAAATTTCTAGAAATTTATCCATTTCTTCTAAAAACTTGTCCAATTTGTTGGCATATTATTGTTCTGAGTAGTCTCATATCTTTTGTTTTTCTTTTTTTTTTATTTTCATTTATTTCTAGGAGAGAGAGAGATAGCATGAGCAGGGGAGGGTCAGAGAGAGAGGGAGACACAGACTCTGAAACAGGCTCCAGGCTCTGAGCTGGCAGTCAGCACAGAGCCCGACGCGGGGCTCGAACTCACGAACCGCGAGATCATGACCTAAGCGAAAGTCGGACGCTTAACCGACTAAGCCACCCAGGCGCCCATTATCTTTTGTTTTTCTATGCTATCTGCTACAGTATCTACTCTCTCATTTCTGATTTTATTTATTTGAGTCTTCTCTTTTTCCCTTCGCAAGTCTAGCTAAAGATCTGTGAATTCTGTTATCATTTCAAAGAAGCAACTTTTAGGTCCACTGAGCTCCCCTGTTGTCTTTTCAGTTTCTACTTCATTTAGTTTCACTCTAATCTTTACTGTTTCCTTCCTTCTATTAACTTTATGCTTCAATGGTTCTTCTTTTTCTAGTTCCTTTAGCTATAAGGCTCAGTTGTATTTGAGATTTCTCTTGTTTCCTGGGGTAGGCTTGTCCTGCTATGCAGTGAACTTCCCTTTTAGAACTGCTCTTGTTGCATCCTATAGGTTTTGGTATGCTGCATTTCTGTTTTCAATTGTCTCTGGGTATTACTTTTTAATTTATCCTTTTATTTCATCTGTCATACAGTAGTTATTCAGTCACATGTTTAATTACCAAGTATTTATATTCCTTTTCCAGTTTTCTTCTTGCTATTGATTCCTAGTTTTATAACACTGTGGTCAGAAAAAAAATGCGTGATATGATTTAAAATGCTCTAATTTATTGAGATATGTTTGTGGCCTAACATATGAACTATTCTGGAAAATGTTCCATGAACATTTAGGATGTATGTGTAACTGCTTTGCGATGGAATGCTCTGTATATATCTATTAAGTCCACCTAATCTAATGTGTTATCTAAGGCCAATGTTTCCTTACTGATTTTCTGTCTGGATGATCTACTCATTAATGTAAGTGGGGTGTTAAAATCTCCTGTTATTATGATATTACTGTCAATGTCTCCCTTTAAGACTGTTAAGGTCTGCTTTATATATTTGGCTGTTCTTCATTGGGTACATATATATTTGTAAATGTTACATGCTCTTGTTGGATTGACTTCTTTCTCATTATGTAGTACCTCTATTTGTCTCTGTGTTTGTTTCTAAGTATTAGTCAAAACACTACCCCTCTCAGTCTTGAAGGAGTGGACTATGTAGGTAGTGATCCTTCTCTTTCAACCATGACTTAGCATTTGGTTGCCCCTTGAACTCTTGTGATGGTCTGAGCTGAATGATTATTCTTGAAATGGCCTTCATGGTTGAAGATGTGGCAAGACTTATCTGTGATTCAAGGAGAGAAATCTCATTTGGCACCTGGTTTCAGGGAGGCGAGAAACCAGACCCTAAGGCAGCAGCTTTTAAAGTATACAAATATATACAGTTTTATGGGCCACAATTCTAACACCTGCTGGCCTCAAGACCAGGACATCTGGAGGTGTCCCTTGGGTGACAGTTGCAAAAATTGGGGTTCCAGATAAGTACACAAACTCCTTTCTGGGAAATCCCCTCAAGTGCTAGCAAGGTCAAAGAGGGGCACAAGGAAGGTATTTCTCTGTACATGTCCCTGAGAGTGCTGCCTCAGCCTCTATGTGTGGAAAACCTGATGCCTACCCCTTCAGCAGCAACACTAAGCTAATGGGCCTTTTTTACAAGCTGAGATATATTTCAACCTTCTGTTTGTGCAGTATCCTGGGTGGGGGTGGGGAGGTTGTTGGTCTGCCAAGAACTGTCTTTCCTCTTGTTATAGTTCCGTAGAGGTCTGCAAAACTAGCCCTCTTGGCCACCAGCATGTCACCCTCAAGGCATGCTCACTAACTTCAGAAAGATAGTGAAAAAACTCTGCTCAAGGGTGTCCACAATGTAGGGGGAAAGTGCTTTGTCTATTCACACATGACAGTTGTAGGCTGGGAGCAAGCGAATGCTATGAATGACTTTGCTCGTCATCCCCAGCCAGGGACTGAGGCAGTGTCACAACCACCCATATCTCTGGCTTCAGCAAATGCAAAGAACACTCACCACCATTCTTTTCAGCAAGGAAGCAGGAGGGTGCTGCATCCAAGCTCACTTGCCTATGCCAGCAAGCTCTGTAGAGCGACCAACCCCATGATACCCTGGAAGAAGCACCTATCTGGTGAAATTCCTCCGTTTATGTGTTGTAGCACCTGGGGTAGGTTTCTGTTGTTGTTGTTGTTGCTGCTTTTATTGTGTGTCTGTTTTTTAAAGAAGACTATGGCTCTGCTTTTCCTACCGATCTCTTTTATCCTTTGTTATGGAGAGTGGTTCATCTCATCTAGCTTTCAGATCTTTTTCACAGGGAAATGATCCATATATAGCAGATGTGGTATACCTGTGGGAGAAGAAGATTTCAGAATCTTCCTACACTGCCATCGTGGACCCCTCCACCTGTATTCATTACTGATTCAAACAATATGGTTCTGCTGCCCACATACACTATCTGCAGACCCTGAAGGAAACTATCAGGCCTTGAGGATGGAAAGATGTGTTTGAGCCAAGAAGAATGTTGGGGAAGAGAAACAAATGACAAATTTCAAAAGATTTATTTGAAACTTGAGGAGAACCTCTGTTCTATTACTGCACTAATTACCCAAAAGAAGTTCAATGGGGAGGATTGCTGGTTTTGATGGAAAACTCCTTGTTTTCTATACAAGTAGATTTTGCTTGAAATAAAGTGGTATTTTTTTCCTCTAAGATCAAACAAATTTAGGAGACTAGGAGATATGGACATGAGCCAGTGGAGATAACAGAAAATGGTGCAAGTAGAAAATGTAAAACAAATGTTTCTGACATAAAGATCTGGAATCTATTTTTTTGGTAGTCATAAAATAGATATAAGAGAGAGAAAGTACTGGGTTCGAGTATCTTTCAATGCTTCTGTTAGCCTTGGGTAAGACACTTAGAAATCTGATCTGAGATGGTTTTCTATTCTGCTCAATCATGAGACAATGACTAAATAATACTTCAATGTCCTTACTAGAACTTGAAGGAAAATTAAATCTATCAAATTAGTTCACTGGGCAACAACTTATTCTTACTATTATTTTCATTTTTCAATTTATAATAGAAAGTTTCCTCTTGATGGTTCCCAAAAAACCTTATAACTGCATTTTCCATAAGTTGTTTGAAGATGTTTATGTTTGGACATTTAACAAGTCACTAGGGAGTTTGTGGATGAGAAAAAGCACAACCTTAACAGTAAGCCTATGTTTTTATAAGGAACGCCTGCTGTTTTAAGGTCAGAAGCTGTGAAGCTGTGGTTAGTGAAAAAATTAGTCATGAAAACAGCATAGCACAGCAGGAATTTATTATGCATGAACCAATTCCATTTTTTGTTTATTTGAAATGAGCTAGATTGTGAAAGTGTTGAAATCTCCTCATGGCACATAACTTTAGGGGAGTGCCCTCTCTCCTCCTCAACACACTATGCTGATTACGGGTATTCAGAAGATATGATAATTGTCAAAAACTAAAAGTAAAACAAGGATTTCAACACATGGGAAATTCCAAATGTGCAAACATGAAAGTTACCACACCCGTAACTAAATATTCAATTTATCATTTCTGAAAGTCATGACACAAGTACATCTGAGTTTTAATATTAAAGTGGATATGATTTCTGCAACATGAATACAAATGCTGAATTTGGTACAAATGACAAGCCCTAAATGGGAGAACTTATAAAACTTGCTCAGTATTCCTTGGAGAAATTACTATTAAGTTCTTATAATACTTTTAATGAACTAATAAGATTTGAGGAATTTGAGAAGGGATTTATAAATTTTTAAACAAGTCTCAAATCACTGTCTTGAATTTGTAGTTAATTTGTTTTCTCCTTCTACACTATCCACGGCTCAAGCACTGTGTCTCCTTTTCCCAGGTGTACATGTACATCTCTACATTTTTACTTCAATGCCACCTTAACATACCCAAAGAATGAACATCTTAGAGTAAGGATTTGATATCACATTATCATCTCAAATCATACTTCTTTTTGGTATTCTGTATAAGAAATTATTTCTCAAATGTAACTAATATAAGAACCTTGAAAGTCACTTATCTTTACATTAAAGTGAGTATGTTTTAACAAATAGCCCCTCTCCCCAAATTACCCTCTCACCTAGGGTGTATCTTTTTTTTTTTAATGAAGGGATTATTCTAAAGGTTCTTTTTTTTTAATTTTAGAGAGTTCAAATCATATAAAGATGGTAACATTAAAACAGGAACACATTATGAGAGTTTTATATGAATCTCTTCCTTTAAGTCAAGGACAGGGTCCCATAAGTACCTGCAAAGACTGGAAGAAAAGGAAGACTGAAGTGGGGGAAAGGTTTAGAAAATGAAATCAGAAATATACAGAGGTTATAATGTAAATGATTCATATATCATTTATTCCTAAATTAAGACACCATAAAATACATCAATAAAATCATGACACATTAATATAGAAAAACTATATAACAATGGGAAAAATAAACTGATAAAAATATGTAATATATGTGAATCTCAAAGACAAATGTTGAATTAAAAAAGTTAGAGGCAAAAGAGAAATTATTGTATGGTCTCACTTACATGAAGATCAAAAAGAGGTGAATTTAGTCTACAGTGATAGAATTCAGAAATATTAAACTTTGGAAAGGAAGATGATGACCAGAAGGGTTGGAGCTGCTAACATTCTATAACCGTATAGAATGTTACTCTATATAATGCTATATAGTTACATATAACTAATTCATATTAAATACTCTGAGAGCCAAGAATTACAAACACTTCAAGATGCCTCCTTTAGTCTCCACCTCCTACTATTTACGTCTTTCTAATTCTATCCTTTTGGATGTGGATTGAACCTACTGACATGTTTTTAATGAATAAAATATAGCAAATCACTTGTGTGTTTATGTCACATGAGATTATGACTTCTAATGCTTGTCTTTTCACTCTTTTGCTGCCTTTGGTAAAGCAAATATTCATGTTGTAGACACCCATTGGCAAGGAACCGAGAGGGGCCTCCAACCAATTGCAAGTTAGTAACTGAGGCCTTTAATTCAAAAACCCTAAGTTATTCCCATATTTCTGACTGGTAGAAACTGAGATAATATATGTGCATTATTTTGAGATAGTAAGTATTGGGGCAATTTGCTATGTAGTAAAAAAATAGTAACACTAAGTAAACAGGTCTATAAGCTGAAATAGCTAATGTGCTGCTAGTTCTACATAACAGAAAAGTTATAATCGTATAAGGCAGATTGTTTAAAATTACTGTTTTTCTACAATTATGTTCTATTAGAGGTAGTCATAGTTCAGGTTTACCTTGCATTAAGGAGTTTCCAAAAATGTGTGTTTTTCAGTTTTAAAAGAAGAATAGCTTAGGGCAAACCAGACAGTTTGTCATGCTGCATACTAACTATAAATTCATTTTAGCCAGTGTATTTTGAATATAAATGTGTTTATAAACGTGTTTATCAGTGTTTTTAGAATATAAAAGAGTCTTAATATTTGTTATGTGAATTAATTTTCAAAATAAATATTTCAAAAGTAACTACTTCTGATCTAAAGAGATTCAAGAAAAGAAAGTGATATATATATAGATTTTCTTTTCATCTCTTTTTTTATTTCACCCTTTCTCCACCCCCCTTCTCTCTCTCCTAGCATCAAATCAAGATATAGGAAATCAGTTACTATATTTCAATGAAATAAAGCTTTGGGACCCAATTTTAGAGAATCTGTCTGAATATACTGCTGTTAATGATGACAAAGCTGTGCTGAGATTTCATAAATCAAGTGAATAAAGGTCAGTTTTGACCAGAGTTGTCATCACTAGCCAGTCTCACTGCAACAATTTCTATTTCAATGACACTTAAGGGAAAAAGAAAGAAAAAAATAATGAACTCTTCAAACAATTGGTTTTATACAGGAAATGTCATTTTCTACTGTAAAACTTGTAGAAAACATTAAGTCACCTCCTCAGGATCACCCCCTTTAATACACAGTCTATCTCTGTCTCTCTCACACAAGTACACACATACACACACACATATGCACACTGAAAGGCTATTTTTTAATTCTACATACCTCCTTACTTCATATTATAAGTATTGCACATGGAGTCTTGAAAAAGACAGAATGCAAATGCTAGTTGTTCAATATTCATTGAATATCCTTATTTATAGTTGAAGAAAATACAAAGTAAATCACAAATTAATAACTTTAAATTTCTTTCAACCTTTCATATACATGTAGTTTCTTCTGTTTGCTTAAAGAGTATTATATATTATTATATATATTGAAGCTAAATATATATTTATATTTATAAATATATATATTATAAATATTATAAATATATATTTATAAATATATATATTATAAATATATATATTTATATATATAAATCTATATTTATATATATTTTTCTAGGAGATCTACTAATTAAACGTAATCATGACCATAAATGCGTAGTGGAAGCCTACCTGCACCAGATGATTTGGTTAGTACTCAGTCTAATTATTTGAAGTTATTTATCCTTAACCCGAAGATTGTCTGAAATACTACTGTTTTTATCTCCATATCTTGGGTTGTGACATTAGAAACCCCAGAAAATTGGTTAGAACTCTGTTAAAATGCAATTTGGTCACTTGGGAGGGAACACATACTTATCCAGTAATATTCCTTCACCCATTAGTATAATTAGTACTAATCATTAATTTCCTATTTCTACCCTAGAAGAGAACAAATCTAGAAGAAAATAGGGTCAGCGCATTTTTCTAAGGAGAAGAAATATTTGAAGTGTATGTGGCTTCTTTGCTAGGAAATTAGATAAGAAACACCAAGAATAGTCTGGAAACTGGTATGGATGATTCATCTCAAGGGAAAGTTAGAACTGAGTATTAAAACTGGGCTATTTGCATTATACTGTACCTGGATTTTAAGTTTTGTCAATAACTTTGTTCAAATTAGTTCTTCTGTGACAATGGATTCATTTATGCATGAGTGGGAAAGTAGAAACATAATTTTGAATGTTTACATAGAGAAGCTCACTTGTAGGTTTTGGTATCTCCTCAAATGTAGTGAATATTTCAGCAGATATTCTTTACATCTTGTAAACACACAACAATCTGCTTTTTCATAACCAAGCAGCAAATTCTCTGATCTTTATAACAGTTTGGGAAAAGGAAATTATTTCCCTGTGAAAAAATGTTTTAGAACCCTGAACAGCACAGGGTTAATGTTTTAAAAATAGGTTTCTATCCCTGGGGGCTGAAGAAATTAACAAAGACAAATGACAGTTACATTCCAGCAAGAGCATATCTAAAATAATTCACAATACAATGATCCAAGTAAAAGCTTCTGAGTAGCTTTCTTGATAGATTGTGGTACTTAGCAGTACCTAGTGTAAAGAAATCCACACAGCCCACATCTGTCCTGCTTTATGAAAAGTAAATGATTGCCATCATCAAGAAATCAGCAGGGCATAATGTTTAACTGTGTAGTGTCTACAGCTACTGCACTGGCTCAATGTCCAGTTCTGTCACCTATCAGCTTTGTTATCTTAGGCAATTACTTAATCTTTCTATTTCCTAACATGTCCAAACTAACTGTTAAAACCTAAATGGGATTAAGGTAGCACCAAGTGGTATTTTTAAGTTGGGTAAAATGTCTGTGGGGGGGGGTTTGTAAAAACAAAAAGTGTTCTCTTCCCCAAATCTGATAGGTACGATCTTAAATAGACAGCTAGAGGAGCTGAAGGAACGGACAAAGAAATACAGCAGCTTAGAGAAGTATATCAAAAGAGTTGTAAGCATGGAACTTAGAACTGAATAGTTAAATTTACTAAAATTTCAGAAAACTGCCAACAGAACCATCAGCTGAGACCATAAGAAATTCTGCTTTAAAATAACCACAAGGTCAACTTTCTATAAGCAGAAAGCAGGCTATGAAAACTGGTTAGCCTCCAAGGAGCATATGTCACTGCATAGTCACTTCACATATGGTTAAAGGTGCAATAAAAAAGAATCTCTGAAAGATAATGATACACAAGGAAGGTACTCCTTCAGAATTAGAGGTTTAACAAGGGACAGTCTTCATTCCCAGGATGGCAAGCCCTTAAAACACCTGCCCAAAAAGATTTCAGAATTTTCAATGATCCGTTTCTGTTGTGTTTCTCTGATTTTTCCTCATTTCCAGAAGAAGAATTTGTTGAATTATCCCTGTCTTGTTCTACCATTATTGTCAGGTGTATTGAGGGCAGCACAACTTTATTTCAAAGTTCTCTGGTTCAAGAGGAATTGTGTATGAGTCTGATTTTGAGACTACTAGGCATTGACTATGGTGAAACTGAAAACATCAGATAAGGCTTGTAAGGGAAGGGGATCTTTATGAAGAAGTCATATAAAGCCTTAGAAGTACTGGGTATAAGGGAGATTCTCTATTTCTGGCTTTAAAAAACACAGGATGGCATGGTGTACAAGGTATTTAGGGAGCCTTTAAGATCTGAGAGAAATTTAAGACTGGTAATCAACAAAAAAATGGGTACTTCAATTAGTATTTCTACTAACAATCTAAATGATTTTTGAATAAGAACTCAAATTCCAAGTTGGAACCCAATTTGCTGACACCATGATTTCAGCCTGGTTACATGTGAGCATAGAATGTAGTTATGCCCTAACTGGACCTCACATACAGAATGTAAACTAATAAGTGAATGTAGTTTTAAGCCATGAAATTTGAGATAATTTATTTCTCAGCAATAGAAAGCTAATACATTAACCCCCTTACTTTTTACATATTTCTTTCTGTATAACTCCTTCATAGGTATGTTCCAGCTCACTAACTGTCTCTTCAGTTTTGTCTAATCCCTTGCTAATTAAAAATGTATTCTTATTCTTTTGTCAATATGATATTAAATATTTTTTAAAAATTTTATATTTATTTATTTAAAATAATATGATCTCTTACACTTTAATGATGTATTTTCAATCCCTTTAGAATTTATTATTTATTTTGAAAAGTTTTTAATGTTTCTTTATTTTTGAGAGAGAGAGAGATAGGTAGAGAGAGAGAGAGAGAGAGAACGAGCATGAATAGGGGAGGGGCAGAGAAAGAGGAAGACACAGAATCTGAAACAGGCTCCAGGTTCTGAGTTGTCAGCACAGAGCCCGACGTGTGGCTTGAATTCTCAAACTGTGAGGGAATTATCAAAGTGAGAATGATTTCATCTGAATTTTTGGCTTAAAAGTTTGGGGACCATGTAGGTGCTGTTGATTCTGACTGAAATCCTTGGTGAAGAGTGGCTAATGGTTCTAAATTTTCGAGGGACTTTATTACTTCTCCAAATTATACAAATATCTGAGAAACATAATCATCAACAATACCCTGATGGCAAGATAGGGAGTAGAGTGAAGTATATATGGTTCTAGTTTATCCTTACAAAGAACATATACAGGCTGTTAGGCTCAAAGTTTCATGGAACAAATTCACCTATTTTATTCCTCACTTATATTTTTTCCTGTCTCCTATATTATAACTTTTTAGGTTGTGAAAACATAAGATTAGGCAACAAAATTAGGAGGCTGAGAAAAAACAGAATTAGGGACATGGGGGATTAGCATGAATGAAAATTGTAGGCAATATGACAATATCTGGTTTAGAGTCATTCTGGGGTGCCTGGGTGGCTTAGTCAGTTAAGCGACTGACTTTCGCTTAGGTCATGATCTCGCGGTTCGTGGGTTCGAGCCCCGCATCGGGCTCTGTGCTGACTGNTAATAAAAATATTTAAAAAAAAAATAAAGTCATTCATTTAGTTGAGCATACCTTAGCATTGATTGCTAATTGCAGGATATTGCTAAACAGATTAATTTATTACCTGTAAGATGATACATTTTTTGTCATCTAAATGAAAGAGTGGTTTTTAATTTGTAGATAAGTGAATTAGACAATTAATGTCAAAAAGTTTTAATGTTTACGTTTAAGAGAGAGAAAGAGACAAAGTACAAGCAGGAGAGGGCAGAGAGGGAGGGAGACACAGAATCCAAAACAGGTTCCAGGCTCTGAGCTGTAAGCACAGAACCAGATGAGGGGCTAGAACTCACGAACTATGAGATCATGACCTGAGTCAAAGTTGGATGTTTAACCAGCTGCACCAACCAGATGCCCAAAGACAATGAATATTTTAACAATTAGTAATATACCACAAAAGCATAGCCAAAATACTATGGGCTCTACTGTTATGTAACACTGAAAAAACTGATATTTGTATTTTTTCTGTATACTGTTAAACTAATGATGTTATTACTACTAGATGTCCACCTTATTGATGGAAAATTGCCAATTTCCAGAATTTTTAAAAAATTGGATAATTGGCATCTTTAATAAAAAGAAATTAAACATAAAACTATAGTTAAAATGTNTACTCTTGGAAGACACATTAAAACACTGAAAAATGACAGAATAAATTAGTCTTATCTTTGACCAGATCAGTCAGATCAGTCTCTGTACATTTGCAGGAGCATGACAGAGAGAAATTCTGCTGTAAGAATAAAGAATATAGCCATGGTTTTGAAATAATACATTCCTCTTCAGTGAGAAGTAAGAACCATAAAGTTAACAGTCCACAAAGTGAGAAGTGAGTCATATGTTAGGTAAGGCTTCCTAAAAAGCCCTATCTGGAATAGCTCGGCCACTGTTGATGTAACACTATAAGTGGATGAAAGAAAAGTTGCAAGATTGCCCCTGTGACTAACATGCTGACGTGAAAGCAGAAAAGGGAAGGGAAAGCAAGAGAAGAGAAGGATCCTTCTTCAGAAAGGGAAAGTTAAATGAAGAATTAAGGAATTGCTTAGACTTGGCAGTGTTAATCAGAAAGTCATGGTTTAAAATAAGGACTATGAGAGAGCTTCCTGGCTGGTGGCCAAGTGCAAGTTTGGGGACAGAGACGCACCTGCAGAGGCCGCAGGAGGTCTGCGCCCTGCCCCGCACCTGGGGCATGTGTGCTCTTCTGGATCGTCTTGAGTCCTGGCCTCCCAGCATCCACCGTGGCCTGGATGTCGTCTGGGACGTCACATTACATCTTTGTCACGGCTGTTTACTCTCCTCCTGCATTGGGAAGGCCCTATATCTTTCCTGAACTCTCGTGACCTGAACACTTGAAGAATAACGGCCAAAGTACCCATGGGGGAGAGTCCCAAATACCACTACGAGTAGGGAAACAAAATAACCAAAGTCTCAACAAGAGAGACCAAGAGACACCATTCAAAGAACACTTCCTGAACGGAAGGCCCTGGACAGTCAAAGAGCCTTCTTTAATACAGCAGAACCAGCAGGGGCAGAGTGCATAACAAGATTTTAAAATTAACAAGAGATAAAAAGCTATCCAAAATGACGAATGGAAGAACTCTCCTTGAAAAAAATTCCAGGAAGAAATGACAGCTGAAGGGGCGCCTGGGTGGCTTAGNTGACACCATTATAGAAAAAGAGGAAGCTGAGACAAAGAGAGATAAACTGATCCAGGAACATGAAAGAAGAGTTTGAGAGCTAGTGATACAATCAAACAGAACAATATCCATATCATAGGAATTCCAGAAGAGGAAGAGAGAGGGAAAGGTGCTGAAGGAGTTCTGGAACAAATTATAGCAGAGAACTTCCCCAATCTGGGGAAGGAAGTAGATGGTGAAATTCAAGAGGCACAAAGAACTCCCCTCAGACATAACTTGAACCAATCTTCTGCACGGCATATCATAGTGAAACTGGCGAAATATAAGGATGAAGAGAGATTTTGAAAGCAGCCAGGGATAAAAGGGCCCTAACATACAAAGGGAAACCTATCAGTGTGGTGACAGAACTATCTACTGAAACTTGACAGGCCAGAAAAGAATGGCAAGAAATCTTCAATGTGATGAACAGAAAAAATATGCAGCCAAGAATCCTCTATCCAGCAAGCCTGTCATTCAAAATAGAAGGAGAGATAAAAGTCTTCCCAAATAAACAAAAATTGAAAGAATTTGTCACCACTAAACCACCCTACAAGAAATCCTGAGGGGGACTCTCTGAGGCAAATGTTGCAAGGAACGCAAGATACTAGAGACACCACCACAGGTATGAATCCCACAAAGGACACAATGACTCTAAACCCAGAAATAAACAATATAGAAACCAAAAAAGAAAAACAAAAAACAAATAAAACCCAGTTGAACAGATCAATAAAACCAAGAATTGGTTTTTTGAAAAAAATAAACAAAACTGACAAACCTCTAGCCAGGCTTCAGAATACAAGCAATTATCAAGGAATACTACGAAAAACTTTATGCCAACAAACTAGACAACTTAGAAGAAATAGACAAGTTTCTAAAAACACTCTCACTACCAAAATTCATATGGGAAGAGATAGAAAATCTGAACGACCCATAACTAGTGAGGAAATGGAATCAGTTATCCAAAATCTCCCAACAAATAAGAGCCCTGGGCCAGACGGCTTTCCTGGGGAATTCTACCAGACATTTAACACAGAATTAATACCCATTTTTCTCAAGCTTTTCCAAAAAAATAGAAATCGAAGGAAAACTGGACTCATTTTACGAAGCCAGCATCACTTTGATTCCCAAGCAAGACAGAGACCCAGCAANAATGTGTTACAACACATTAACAAAAGAAAAGATAAAAACCATATGATCCCATCGATAGATGCAGAAAAAGCATTCGACAAGACAAGACACAGCATCCCTTCTTAATGATGACCTGCTAGAAAGTCCGGATAGAAGGAACTTACCTAAACATCATAAAAGCCATCTAGGAGAAGCCCTCAGCTAACATCATCCTCAATGCGGAAAACTGAGAGCTTTCCCCTGAGATCAGGAACACGACAGGGATGTCCACTCTCACCATTGTTGTTTAACACAGTGCTGGAAGTCCTGGCATCAGCCATCAGACAACAAAAGGAAATAAAAGGCATCAGAATTGGCAAGGAAGAAGTCAAACTTTCACTTTTTGCAGACGACATGATACTCTACATAGAAACCCGACAGACTCCACCAGAAGCCTACTAGAACTGATCCATGAATTCAGCCAAGTTGCAGGGTACAAAATCAACGTACAGAAATCGGTTGCATTTTTATACACCAACAATGAAGCAAGAGAAAGAGAAATCAAGAAACTGATCCCATTCACAAGTGCACAAAAAACCATAAAGTACCTAGGAATAAACCTAACCAAGGATATAAGAGATCTGTATGATGACAACTATAGAAAACTTATGAAGGAAATTGAAGAAGACACAAAGAAATGGAAAAACATTCCATGCTCATTGCTCGGAAGAATAAATATAGTTAAAATGTTATTACTACCCAAAGCAATCTACACCTTCAATGCAATCCCAATCAAAATTGCACCAGCATTTTTCTCAAAACTCGAATAAATGATCCTAAAATTTGTATGGAACCACAAAAGACCCCAAATAGCCAAAGTAATATTGAAGAAGATAACCAAAATTGGAGATATCACTATCCTGGACTTTACTCTCTATTACAGACCTATAATCATTAAGACAGTATGGTATTGGCACAAAAATAGATATATAGTCCAATGGAATAGAAATAGGGAAATCAGAATTGGACCCACAAATGTACGGCCAACTAATCTTTGACAAAGCTAGGAAGAGCATCCAATGGAAAAAAGACAGCCTCTTTAACAGATGGTGCTGGGAGAACTGGACAGCAACATGCAGAAGAATGAAACTAGATCATTTTCTCACACCATGCACAAAAATAAACTCAAAATGGATAAAGGACCTGAATGTGAGACAGTAAACCATCAAAATCCTAGAAGAGAAAGCA
Source organism: Crocuta crocuta (assembly GCF_008692635.1). Classification (NCBI taxonomy): domain Eukaryota; kingdom Metazoa; phylum Chordata; class Mammalia; order Carnivora; family Hyaenidae; genus Crocuta; species Crocuta crocuta. The sequence continues at coordinate 1,225,305 of NW_027536463.1, forward strand.
GGTGTGGGAGCCCGACAGTGAGCACAAGAAAGCGTGGTTAGGGACGCGGGGATGTGCCTGCACACGGGGCTCCCTGCCTGGGCAAAGCATGCCTGCAAACAAGGTGCTCTGCCAGGAGGCCTGCACACAATATCCAAGGTTAATGGTCCGCTCACACACGAGGGAACATGCCCTCCTAAGAAGTAAGGAGGAGGCTGGAGTTGTGGGCAGGCCTCTTAGTAAACATGTTGTGGTCGCTTCCTCCCTTTGCTCCCCCCTGTCCTTGAAATGTGTTTGGCTACTTGCCCTTAATTGCTAAAGGAATGCATCTTGTAGATTTTAGTGTATCCAGTTACCGGGGTATAAAGTAAACCGCAAGAGGGGCTTGCGTAGAATTGTTCCTCCGGCTGGAGTTGTGTCTCTGTCTGTCTTTTGTGTGTGTCTTGTCCTCTGTGTCATTTCGTCTGCAACAGCAGGAAAAAAACTCCTTGACGTCAACCTCAGCAATTTCTTACTTGACACTAAAGGCAAGGGAGTCAATAGAAATAATGAACTACCGGGACCTCACCAAGACAAAAAGCTTCTGCACGGCAAAGGAAACAATCAATAAAACTAATAGGTAACTGACGGAATGGGAAAACATAGTTGCAAATGACATAACAGATAAAGGGAACTGAGAGCTTTCCCCCTGAGATCAGGAACACAAAATCTGTAAGGAACTCATCAAATTCCACACCTGAAAAACTAATAATCCAGTGAAGACATGGGCAGAAGACAGGAACAGACACTTCTCCAAAGAGGACATCCAGATGGCCAACAGACAAATGAAACGATGCTCATCATCCCTCATCAGGGAAATACAAATCAAAACCACACTGAGATACCACCTCATGCCAGTCAGAGTGGCTAAAATGAGCAAATCAGAGGACTCTAGATGCTGGGGAGGATGTGGAGAAATGGGCAACCTCCTATACTGCTGGTGGGAATATAAGCTGGTGCAACCCCTCTGAAAAACAGTATGGAGTTTCTTTAAAAAATTAGAACTCCCCTATGACCCAGCAGTAGCATTGCTAGAAATTTACCCAAGGGATACAGGAGTACTGATGCATAGCGGCACGTGTACCCCGATGTTCATACCAGCACTCTCAACCATAGCCAAAACATGGAAAGAACCTAACTGTCCATCAACTGATAAATGGATCAAGAAGATGTGGTTTATCTATACAATGGAATACTACATGGCAATGAGAAAGAATGAAATCTGGCCATGTGTAGCAACATGGATGGACCTTGAGGGTGTTGTGCTGAGTGAAATAAGTCAGGCAGAGAAGGACACATACCATATGTTTGCATGTATAGAAGGATTAGGAGGAATTTAACAGAGAACTGTGGGGGTGAAGAAGGGGGGAATGGGGGGGAAGAGAGAGGGAGGTAAACCATGAGAGACTCTTGAATGTTGAGAACAAACTGAGGACTGATGGGTATGGGGGGGAGGGGAAGGGGGGTGATGGGCATGGAGGAGGGCACTTGTGGGGAGGAGCACTTGGTGTTATATGGAAATCAACTCGACAATAAAGTATTAAAAAAAAAGAAGATGCGGTATATTTATACAATGGAATACTACATGGCAATGAGAAAGAATGAAATCTGACCATTTGTAGCAACATGGATGGACCTTGAGGGTGTTATGCTGATCAAAATAAGTCAGGCAGAGAAGGACAAATACCATACGTTTGTACATATAGGTGGATTAGGAGGAAGTTAACGGAGGACGAAGTGGGAGAAAAAGGGGAAAAATAGTCGGGGAGAGGGAAGGAGGCAAACCATGAGAGAATCCTGAATGCTGAGAACAAATTGAGGACTGAGGAGGGGTGGGGGAGAGGGGAAGGGGAGTGATGGGCATAGAGGAGGTCACTTGTTGGGATGAGCACTGGGTGTTATATGTAAATCAACTTGACAATAAACTATAAATAAAATAAAATAAAATAAATAAAATAAAATAAAAAGGACTATTTTCCCTTCAGATTATAATTATCCTTGTAATTATTTAGATTCTGGTTATTTTTATATTTCATTTCAGGAGCGCCTGGGTGGCTCAGTTGGTTAAGCGTCTGACTTTGGCTCAGGTCATGACCTCACGTTCGTGGATTTGAGCCCCGCATCACGCCCTGTGTTGACAGCTAGTTCAGAGCTTGGAGCCTGTTTCGGATTCTGTGTCTCCCTCTCTCTCTGACCCTCCCCTGCTAATGCTGTCTCTCTCAGAAAAAAAAAAATTAAAATTTATATTCCATTTCAATCTATTTTGTGTGCATAGCCTGGGTAGGTAGGTAGGAAGATATGTAGGTAGATATATACATACATATAAACATACATTATACATATTCATAAACACATACAAAAAAGAGGAGAAAAACTCAAAGGCTGAAAAGAGACATGAGTTCTTTATGAAGGGATATAAAATCTCAAGAGGATATAAAAGACTAAACATTTACATATTCAAAGTTATAGAACAACTTCAATCATAATATTAAATGCCATCTGTCTCTTTTCCTTCCCACATCCTCTCTGGGACAGTATGAGAATCTTTCATATATTCAAAAAGCTGATTTGGACAGTATATCTGCATTTTATTTCTACATAACCCAGTGGTTTGAATTTTCTGATACCCCACATTTAACTTTCATAACAGAAAATAAATGTATTTCCTGAATTATTTTACCCACAATTCTTTAATACCATGCAATTTATGGATATCCAAGAGATTTGAATCACAAAGATAATAATAAAATTTAAAATAAATGAAGGAACTCCTCTCATCACATATAAAGCAGTCTTGGAAGATAATGACATTGGATGATAAGATATCAAAACACGTTAATATTTTGGAAATATCAGTGTAGCATTAGCATTAGCATTCTAAAGTTGCATATCAAAGGAACAGCATCAACTGCCCAAGGGCATTTAAATACCTAACCACATAGCTAAAGTTATAATATTTTATCCACATGTTGCATTCCTTTAACTTTTGGCTTTATCTATTGTAAAAATGTCTTCCAGATGCCATCATTATTGCTACAGATCCATTTCACATTTTAGACTACCTACGCTAAGAGGAGAAAAATGTTTTAAAATTAAATGTTTCTCTCCTTGAAAGAGAAAATTTAAAAGATTGTCCTCCATTTAGTTCCAATCTTGTACTGATATATGAAATGCAAATTCATTAGTTTCTTTTTGAATTTTTATGAGGTTGTGAGGTATGCTTTCACTTTTTTTACACTGGAAATAATTTCACAGGGGAAAAAATTTTTAATTTTATTTTATTTAAACCATCTAGGTGAAGAGCAATAAAAAGTTGTGTTCTATAAAATTGAAAATAAAGTAAAGGGAACATTAAATTGGTATTTCACAAAATAGACTGTCAAAGATTTGCTATTACTTCACCTTATGTACTATAAATCATGGTTGAATTTATTAGTATTTATTCATAATAATGCTTTATAGGTTGATACCATAATCCTGGTATTAGAAGACAAGAAAATATTTCTTTTTTTACATTTAGAGAAAATACTAGAGATTATAGCTATAATAAATATGCCAATATCTCTATTTAAACTCTTTGCAAATATTCCTTATATATCTTTTGGCTTATATATAATTCTAATATAAAAGAAAATGAGTCAGAATTACTTTTCATTTATTAGTACTTTATATTTTTAAATAGTGATTTAGAATATTAAATATAAAGCATAAACTAATTTTAATTTTAAAGAAAACTCAAAGAAGATTTTACTATGTAGCTAAAAAGTATTCAGTACTGTTAAAGTCTGAAAAAATTCAAAGAATATTTGAATAATAAATTGAATACATGTAAAATATATAATATGTTGAATAATAAGTGAATAAATATGAACACTTTTTACTCTTCCAGACACTGGAATTTTTTGGTGACTGTTTATTAAGTAAACTAAGTACACCCACTCTCATATCATAATTTGTCCTTTGTTGTCCAAATGGCATTTCAATCCTATTCCATGTAGAAAAGGTCATTAAGCTTGACGTATTAAGGATTGGACTGAGAAACTGAAATTATAACTGCCATTTTTTCCCCACAATCAGGCAAAATTATGCACGTTTTCTACAATACAAAATTATATTAAACAAAGTAACACTTTTCCTGTATAAAATGCCTGCTAGTATTGTATGTGGCAGTGTAGGAAACTAAAGAAATGTAGAAAAAAAAATATTTTTGTCCACAGTCATAATGGAAATCAGTTCAAAACAAATGGAAAAATGGAACCTGTGATATGCTGTGGTCTAGAGAAGCATCAGACGTGCTCAGAACACGGTAACATGTAGGTATCTTTGCAGATGAACTAGTAATAGAAAGTCTCAAAATAGATGACATGTGATGACACAGAAAAGCAGTCATTATGTACTCTGAAGAAAGAGTGGCCTAGGGGTACTGTCATTCCAGTCCCTTGCAGCTCTGTAATAGAACTATAGACACAGATACTAAAGGAAAGGACTGCATCACCATAAAATCAATCCCCAAATCCAGCCTTTAGATACGAGGTCTAAGCTCAGAATTGGACTCAGTATATAGTGGATTTCATTCTATTTCACCTAAGCTTCTGAAATTATAGCCCCTTTTACCCAGAAAGTAAAGATGATGACAACTGGGCCAAGTCTGTTGGGATGTTCAAGTGGTCTCAGAGGGAGATTAATGTATACTTATTATTTGTATCTAAAAGAACTATAAAATTTAGGCTAGACCAGAACTAATGGCTTTCAATGAAAGCTTTCTTTCTCATAACCTGATGGGAAACAAAGTTATGGACCCACAACTCTATGGTCAATTAGTCTTTGACAAAGCTGGAAAAAATATCCATTGGAAAAAAGACAATCCCTTAAACAAATGGTGTTGGGAAAACCGGACAGCAACATGCGGAAAAATGAAACTGAACCACTAACTTCCACAAAACACAAAAATAAATTCAAAATCAATTAAAGAACTAAATGTGAGACAGGAAACAATCAGAATCCTACAGGAGAACACAGGCAGCAGCCTCTCTGACCTTGGCTACTTCTTACTAGACACTTCTCCAGAGCTAAGCGAAGCAAAAGTAAAAATGAATTATTGGGACTTCAACAAGATAAAAAGCTCTGCACAGAGAAGGAAACAATCAACAGAACTAAAAAGCAGCCTATGGAACAGGAGAAGATATTTGCAAATAACATCAGATAAAGGTTTAGTATCCAAAATCTATAAAGAACTTATCAAACTCAACACCCAAAAAACAAATAATCCAGTGAAGAAATGGGGAGAGGACATGAATATACACTTTTCCAAGACATCCAGATGGCTAACAGACACATGAAAAGATGTTCAACATCACTCATCATCAGGGAATTACAAATTAAAACCACAATGAGATACTACCTCACACCTGTAGGTAGAATGGCTAAAATACACAACACAAGAAACAGCAGATGTTGGCAAGGATGAGGACACAGGGAAACACTTTTGCACTGCTGGTGGGAATGCAAACGGGTGCAGCCACTCTGGAAAACAGTGTGAAGGTTCCTCAAAAAGTTAAAAATAGAACTACCCTGCGACCTAACAATTGCATTCCTAGGTATTTATCCATAGGATACAAAAACCTTGTAGGGGCACATGCACCCCAATGTTTATAGCAGCACTATGAACAATAGCCAAAGTATTGAAAGAGCTCAAATGTTCATTGACTGATGAATGGGTAAAGAAGAGGTGGTGTATATGTGTATGTATATGTATGTATGTATATACATATGTATGTGTGTGTTTCTGTGTGTCTCTATATATAGACCAATATATATTTACGTGGTCTTTGCAAATGTTCAAATTATCTTTTGACCTTAATTTTTCTATATCCTCCTATTAATCCTAAAGTGCTCAATCACTCCCTTACTTAAAGTATACTTAAGTATTTTTATGCTCTAATTGCCATTATTTATCATCTATTTCCAAGTCAAATATCAGCACAACTTAAAAGCTCTCTCTGATCTCAGAGTCAACATTAATTTATCCTCCTTCTATCTAAAAATATTAAATTATTACAATTAAGAAATCGCTTTATTAAAATTTAAATTCATTTATTGTCTATTCTGTCTTTGATGTTGCATCATAAATTAAAACCCATTTTGAGCAAAAGACTCAAATAAAAACTTCAGATAAAAGGGATATCCAAATCATATATAAAGATGTGCTTATCATTTAATACCATCAAGAAAATAAAAATGAAAAGTCATTTTCATATCATTCTATACACAACAGGAGATATAAAAACCTAAAACAATGATGGCAAGTTTTGCAGAAGATCTGGAACATCTAGAATATTCAGGTGTTGCTGGTCATGTTATAATATAGTATAAACACTTTGGAAAACTATCTGGCCATGCCAACTAAACCTGGTAATGATACTCCTAGGTTTTTATCAATATAAATGGGTATATATAGCTTCTTATGTACAGATACAAGAATACTCCTATCAACTTCAATCACAGTAACACAAACCTGGAGATGATCCAAATGTTTTTCAATAGTCCCCAAGTCCATTCCCATAAAGGTAAAAAATAGGCAATACTAATATATTTGTGATATCGTAAACAGTGTTGTACAGAGACAGAAAATACACCTGGGTGAACATAGCATAGCATATTGACTTTTAGAATCACTATGTTGTACACCTGAAACTAATGTAACATATTGAGTCAAATATAATGAAAAAATATATAAATAAAATAAGGTAAACATTTATCTCTTAACAGGATATATGACCGAGATGCTGGAAATATCCTATCAATTTGACTGATGATTACACAGATGTATACATATACTACAATCCATCAAAACAGATACTTAAGAAATATGCATATTATTGTATGTTATTATGCTTTGGCATAAATATCTTACAGAAACAACTTCACTTGTGAAGTAAATTATAACTTCCTGCTGTTAATCACAGCTATTTGAAAAGCAATCTCCACTTTTAGATAATACACTGAAACAGAAAATTTCAGAAAAACTTTACCCTAACTTAATATAAAAAGTAAAGAAAATTAAAGTAAGATATTTCAAAATGTTGCTATTTATTAATGATTAACTGGAAGACATACTGAAATTGTCATGTGCTTGAACTTTATCATCATAAATGGCAATACTATGAATGCCAACTGATTCAGCTGTGTGGACAGGCAAATACAATGCATGGCACTGTCTTCAGTCGTGTAACTTATAAAATGGTAAACTCTGGTAAAATTCTGAAAAAAAAAAGACACTCTTCATAATATATGATACTTAAATTTAAGAAAACGTTAGTGTAAATAAAAATTGTGCAACATGCAGTTTGTCTTTAAATGATAAATAAAAAAGGTCCAGGCTTTAAGTAAATAATAATTTAAGTAAATTATTTCACTACATAAGTATTACAATGGGAACTGAAAGGTAATAATGTACTGTGCCACACATTTTATAAAGATTAACACATCTGTCCCATCTGAGTTTTAAATGTCACAATGACCATATTCTTCTACCACTCAAAATTTTCCGTATGTATATTTGATCCTGGAACACCCAGGTTCAAATTGCACAGGTGTGCTTGTATGCAGAATTTTTACAGTACAGTACCATAAACGTACCTTCTTTTATTTAATATTAATTAATAAATTTTTTCGATAACATTCTTTTTTCTAGTTTACTGTGAACACACAGTGTATAATATATATATAAAATACAAAATATGTGTTATTTAACTGTTTATTTTTAAGACTTCTGTTAAACAGTAGGCTATTGTAGCTAAATGCTTGGGAACACAGAAGTTACACATAGATTTTTGACTATGAGGGTTGGCACCTCTAACCCCAGTGTTGTTTAAGGTTCAACAGCATTAAAAAGCTTCCCTAAAGAGTAATGCACCCTACTGAGAACAACTGCTTTACTAAGTCAAATGCCATGAGCAGCTGGACATTTAAATATTACTGACAAGGGAAAGATTACAAAAACTTTCTTAGCATCAGAATATCATATGAAGAATCATACAATAAAGAAACTTAATATCATAATAATCCTTAAGAAAAAAGTTCATAGTCTTCCTATACTTATTTTTCCAAGAGTAAACTCACTAATAAAATGTATGACATTTAAAAAAGAAATAACTTGAGAACAGAATGACTTTCTACACGTAAGAATTTAGTTTTAAATAATCGGTATGCAAATTATAAGAAATTTAAAATATGAATACATTAGAAAAAAGTGAAAGTACTGTGCTAAGTAAAAATATATTTTAAATTTTTCTTAAAATTGTTACTAAATAAGTTTGTTTAAAATTATATCATAAAGTTTATCAATAAAGCAATGAAATTAGATGATGCTAATTTTCACATTTTTATATAAAAGTACATTTTACAATGTCCATACATTTGAGTGCTTAAAAATAATCTACAGAGCTTAAAAATATATTTTACAATGTTCATACATTTGAGTGCTTAAAAATAATCTACAGAGCTTTTATTTATATTTTGTGATAAACATTTTAGGTGACATATTTTTAAAGCCAGTTAACAATGAAATATTCAAATTCATTTTGACAAATTGTTATGTACCTACATATTACAGTAAATATAACTATAAAATATATTATGTGAAAGGCAGTGAAAGAGCTACTGTATGTCAAACTGTGTCATTATAAAAAAGAAATCAGTTACATAGTATGTTTAATATTCCTTCAGGCACAAATATCTCTTTGAATAGGATCTGAAAGTATAACTTTCGGTCCACATGTGCACACCACATGAGCAGGTGAAAGAGTGAATAGGGAAATGTGATGACAGTTCTGTGCCCCAAATCAAATCACTCCAATATGTATTTCTACAACTGTTATAAATCTAACATTTTCTTTTAACTAGTAGTACATTTAAGCTATTTAAGCAAATCATCTTGTGTATCTAAAAGAAATGTGATTTTTCTACTTGATTTCTCCCTGTCGATTTGACATCATACAAAGACACATGAAGATACATTTTTTCATAATATTTAATCTATGCAACCCAAATAATTAGCTTAATAATATAGTAATTAAGACCACAGATAGTGGAATTTTAAAAGCAATGTATAAGAGCACTCTAATTCAAAATCACTGTCCCTAATACTGTAATTACTTTTACTTTGTCAGCATGCCATATTATTAACATATACTTATTTCATTTCTTCACACAATGTGACTCTAAATCCATCTGGTTAATTAATTACTCAATGACACAGTTATATTTCTTATAATTGAATAGATGTAGTTCTCCCTTATAGTCTGTTAGTGAAATTTTGCTTAGTTTACATAGTCAAATTAATCACATGAAAAGCTGCCTTGGTCTTTTCAATAAAAGGGGTAATAAGCAGTGCCAGCTTCATTTTTCTTGAATGAAAATGTCTTTAATTCTTCAGATCTTTTTTTTTTAGTCTTATGAATGTAGATTACAGAGCCTATAATATTTTATCAAATTATCCTTGAATTTTATAAATCGTATTAGAAATTAACTGTGATACAGAACATAAAAGGGAAATTTCTTTTTACTTTTTTTCTTTTGCAATTATTGAATTAGAAGTAGCTTTCATTTGTTCTTATTAAGTAAAATACCAATTAGGTCAGCTGTTTTCTGTATACCAACTTGGCATAAGATAAAGGAAAACACAATTATGTCTGAAATACCTCAAAACTTTTCTCACATCATTTAAAAAATTACCCACTTCAGGGTGACTGGGTGGCTCAGTCGATTAAGTGTCTAATTTCAGCTCAGGTTATAATCTCACAGCTCCTGAGTTCGAGTCCCAGTCAGGTTCTGTGCTGACAGCTCAGAGCCTTAAGCCTACTTCGGATTCTGTGTCTCCCTCTCTTTACCTTCCCCCACTCTCTCTGTTCTCTTTCTCTATCTCTCAAAAATAAACAAACATAAGTAAATAAATAATAAATAAATTAAATAAATTACTCACTTCTTATAGATGTCACTTGACATCATCCTAATAATATGAATATTTCCTGTAGTATTGTCCATTTGAATAAGTCTGTATAGTGAACCTGAATTATATTAATTGATATGTGAATATATATCTAAAAAATCACTCATCAAGTAGACCTATTTCAAACTGAATGAAATGTCATAGAGTTCATTTGCTGCTTATATACAGTTATGGTATTTAAAATTTTATTATCAATGACCATAATTGGCACAAAAGTTAAACCTTGTGACTAAAGTAAATTAAACACATAATATCATCAAAGTATTAGGCATGGAAAAATACTAATTACTTTGGACACCAAATAATTAATGTAATATTTGAGGATAAGAATATTGAATATAAGAAGTAAAAAAATTGACACTATAATTTAAAAATCAAAATTAAGAAACTTCAAATGGAGTATGTTTATCACCAATTTACCTTATGAATGTGGATCTGTTATCAATATGCATTAATATCCTTAGTTAACACTTAAAGAAAATACCTTGTAAGTGGCAACTGTATATACCAAAACATTTACGTGAAGAAATCAGCCTGACTGGAAAACAGAGATTCTCTGTCTTTGCACTACACTAATCATGGTTGGAAACTGGCAGGAGCTTAAAAACTAACTAAAAAATAAATTCAAATAAAATATATGACTGCCAAACAGTGTGATCCTATCAAGCTCAAAACCAATGCAAGCAATATACTTACACACTTGCTTTAATGACTTGGTTTACAGAAGAAAATCAAAAGAGTGGCAGAATTAATCAGTTCCTGCTGCTTTGGTGTGACTCTTGGCTAATTCACGAAAGAGGGCTGACTTATTTTATGTAAGTCTTACCTACCTGAGAAGTAAAGACTGGAAAACTAATCAGGTGAGCAAAGTATCCCAATTTCTACCTTTAAAACCAATGAAATTTAAGCCAACTTGGAGCCAACTATACTTCTGTTTCAGATCCTACAGGAAAGCTAAGGCAAAGCGTCTGGTACCTTGTGAGTCGGAAAAGGATTTCACAAGGGACTGTGGAAAATTCAGGACAATTTGATTTCATGATAGCATCTATGTAATAATGCTTATTTTAAAATATGAAACTGCCTTAAAGAAAAAGCAAGACCATCTTTGCAATCTCCTCCACCATGAGAACACAGCCTAGTAATACTTGTTAGAGCAAATAAATGAAGAATGCAGGAAACAAAAGGAGCCACAAACAACTGGTTCTTTCATTGACCCTTTCTTCCTTCAATCTCTCCTACAAATGTCTCCAGAGTTCTATCACCAGTCTTTCCTAATTCTCTCCATGAACTACTTAATTTATTTCCATTACTTCAACCTCCTCTTAGATGGTGGTTTCTTCCAAATTTATGTATCAACGTTGACATTTCTCTTATATTTCTCAAACTCATTTGGGCGTTTCTGCTATGACACAGTATATGTGTGACTAAACACACTTCATATCCTGCAAAATCATGTTAAAAATAACAAGGCTTAAGGGAAAACTACAGCTGGAGTATACCACTAAAACACTACGTTACCTTGTACCAGAGTGCCAACAAAACAATAATTATTCCAGTAGAAATAGCTAGCAGATTAAAAGAGATGTAAAATCCCTAATAAGTAGAGAAATATTTCTAAAAATATAAGATTTGGCCTTAAAAATGTTAAAGGTAATTTTACGGTAATTTAAGAAAGATTGGGTCTGCTGAATTACAGAGACATGTCAAAATAAACAAAGGGAGGAGAGAAGCACTTCCAAGAAGAACATGTGACCTGAGGAGTACAGAGTAAATGAACATCATGCACGGTAATGCGTTTAGTTGAATTACTGCACATGGTATTCAGGTATATTTTCTTTGTCTTGGGAAACAGTGTTCTGAGAAAATTTGCTTATGAAGCAAAACAAATTCTGCACTGTAATCACATAGAGCCTACTTAGGCAAGAAGGCAAAGTTAATCTGCATGACAGAAATAGTCATTGTAACAGAACAGATAAGATTTGTAAATGTTTATGAAAAACGACCCCAATCTGCGTGACTTCAATGAGATTTGTTGGCTGAATGAGCAGGTTAAATCCATCAAAGAACAGTGATCACGTGACCCATCTGTGCAAGATGGGGGCTCCTGAATCTGGCATGACAGAGTGTCTACTTGACAAGCACACCTTGGGTAACAGTGATAAGAACTAAGCCTTGGGCTGTCTTCCCATAGCCACCAGGGTTTCTTTCTTGCTTACCAAGGCAGTACATGTACATTGGGGTTATCTTTACCTCTTCCTTAAGTTGTACCAAAACATCTACTTAATTTCTTTCATTTGTACCATGCTTTCAAATAAAGTGATTTGGTATTCCCCAAGTAAACAAACAAACAAAAACATTTATGAAAAGAAGTTACAACTATTCGATAGGCTCCTAAAAACAGCCTCGTGTGAAACTTTCTATCGTCTGTTATAGACATGCTATTCCTTGTTATAGACATGTTATTCCTCATCTACCACTTGCTTGGAATAATGTCCTTACTATCATTTAGGCTTGAAATAATGAAGTAGCAACAACAGTAACCACTATTTGAGAATCTTGGGAGTTAGATAAAGGTTGACTCCCAACACCATTGTTCAATCGTGAGCCAATCATATAATGCTCATAATCAAAATCTGTATCTACTAAAACAGAATACTTTATATCATTTTTGTTGTTAGTATTAAGTGCAATGATGTTGGAAAACATTCTGGTACAATGCCTAACACTGTTCAACAAACAGTACCATTAAGATCTTCCAATCTCACTTTATTGCTTAAATGACTTGAAACTGAAATGTTATGTGTCTTTCACCTTACGTCATTATCACAACAATAGCATGATCCTAAACAATCCCCTAAACAATTACTAAAATAAGTTTCTAAGTTTTCTTACCATAATGATTTGTACCCTTCCAATATATATTTTCAGTATTTTTACATTATCTTTTTGTAAATAAAAATAAGATAGCCACAAAATTCCTTTGCTCATATTATTTTACACAATAGTAAAATCATACGCTTGACACCAAAAATCTCAACTAAATTTCAAATGGCCAATATATATTATATCCTTGAACATCATTTTTTTTACTTTGTAAGCCACTTAAATTAAAAACAATAGTTTTTATAAAATATTCTTTCATGTTTCTAAAATCAGAGTAAAACAATAGTATCTTCTAAGAATGAGTTATTAAATCACAATTAAAATCTCCAGAGGTTTAATGAGATTTAAACCAGATGGCTTTAAAACATGAGCAACTATAGTTTGCTATAAGTTTCTTTTATCATATCAATAGTAGTATCAATAACAAGACCCTATTTATGTCTAAAACGGAATCAACAGAGTATTCAAGTTGACTTATAGAAATATTCTACACTTTCTCTTCTTCATCTTACAGTTTTAATTCCTTTTAACATATTCATATGCAAGCTCATATACACACATTAGTTATATACACATTGTTTCCATCTGGAAAAGCTAACTGATTACAAGCCCCAGGAGCATTGGCTCTCTCTTGCATTAGAATCAACCAGGTTAAGTATAATAAATTGCTATGTGGGATACTGTCCATGAGCATAATTAGATAAAGTTGTCTATCTTTTATCAATTCCCTAAGGGCACATGACTTTCAGAAATATTATTAACCTGTGCTCACTAAGATTACGTTTTAGAAAACACTTAAATAAAATTGCAAAGAAGCAAGTGAAAAGAAACTTTTTTACATTTGGAAAATATATTTATGAGTGAACTTTATAATAAGATAAATGGGCAAAATGGCTTATATTAAATTTAGTTATTAATGTTTGCTTTACACATGTGGTTCTTATGAATATTTTCTCTGTTGTTAGACAAATCTGTATGTTAGACAAATCTAACATAGAATTTATGATTATGTATTATATTAGTAAGAATATTCATCTCCATTAGTAGACTGATTTCTTTAATGAATGTTATAATTGTTGTTATGATTAAAATAGAACTTTCAGTAAATCCACTATTTAGAAGTGTTTGTTGAATAAATGAGTGAATGATTCAACAGGAAAACAAAATTATCTGCTATCCTAAAGGTATTACATATTTCAGTATATGTGAAACTCTGGCAGCATTTTTATTTCTTATCTCTTAATATAATTCATTTTCTAAGGCAAGTAGGTCCATTTAGATGACTCATAGCTAAAAGAAGAAAAGGAAATGGAAATGGGGATAAGCAGTTGCTAACTAAAGAAAGTGTGAGCTTAATAACCAAACAGTCCCGGTACAAAATAAAGGCACTCCGCAGTATCTCCATTATGTTCTACCTCCAGCTCTAAGGTTATATTTAAAAATGGCTCTAAATTATGTGCAGTCAAGTGTGTCTGCTGTTATGACTTTTCTTTTATTGGGCTCTGTCAGGCAAACAGGACCATGAAGTAAAAACCATAAGGAAGCAATACCTGGTTTTAATCTAGTTTTGTTCAAGATTGCACAACAAAAACCTAGAATAGTATCTGAAGCACAGATGACATTTAACATTTATTTTTAATTTTGTTTTCCAGGATCCTCTATGTTGAAGAGGCTTAAAGGCCTCATTAAGAACTTTCAGTTTCAGGGGCGCCTGGGTGGCTCATTCGGTTAAGCACCCGACTTGGGCTCAGGTCATAATCACATGGTTCATGGGTTTGAGCCCCGCATGGGGCTCTGTGCTGGCAGCTAGCTCAGAACCTGGAGCCCGCTTCAGATTCTGTGTCTCCCTTTCTCTCTGACCCTCCCCTGGCTCACGTTGTTTCTCTCTCTCTCTCAAAAATAAATAAAACATTAAAAAATTAAAAAAAAAAAGAACTTTCAATTTCAGCTCAGACATTTAAGGACCTTAGAAGTCACCCTGTCCATTCTTACAGGTAAAAATTAAACAAACTGAAAGTCAATGACTTCTCTTGGACCCATCACCGAATCTAGTTTGCAAGGCAAACGGTACCCCACACTCTGGAAAAATAGGGAAATTCCGAAAGTCACAGAAAGCACCAGAACTGTACACTAACAGGAACATTTAATGGTAATTTTGATGGAATGAAGGAGGCTAAGTTTGGACTAACATGAGAACAGGTAACATGGTTGCAAGGGTGTTCTCACACTTTCATAAGTTTTCCCATCAGGAAGGAATCTGATCAGGTTCTCACAATGAATAGCTTAAAAAGATCCCCTAGTAAATTTGGCAGTGGAGAGGTGGAAAGTAATTGCAATTATACCTGAGCATTTTCCATGACAAAGGTCTCCTCTCCAGGAAAAAAATAAATTTACCAGATTTTTATTCCACTTAGGAAAATGGCATTTCTTCTACTCCAGTCCCTTCCAGCCTTCCTGCTTCACCTTGGATGGGGCAGGGAGATCTGTAGAAGCACCAGTGAAGAGCACAACTCAAGGACACAGTTCCACTAGAAGACTGAAATTTTAATCATAGAATGGTTCCCCTCTCCACGCCTTACCACCACACTAACAGAGGTATAGTACAGTAAGATATACTGTTATTACAGATAAAAGAGATGCAAGACATAAACATTCTTGCAGGAAACATTGAAGCCTCTGGAACCTACAGCCATAGCAAACCTTAAACACAGCTCAACTGCTAGCATGATTAACATAAGACCAGACAACATGCCTGACCTTCAACAGACAACATGCCTGACCTTCAACAAAATATTACAAGGCATGTTAAAAGACAAAAACAAAACAAAATGAAAACACACTCTTATGAGACAAAGCAAACATATGAACTTACATACTGTATATACAGATTTTGGAATTATCTGACAGAAAAATTAAAATAACCAAGATAACATAAATTATTAATATCAGAAATGAAAGAGGGAACACTACTAAAAATCCAATGGAAATTAACAGGATAACAACAGGATAATACAAGAATATCATGAACAAGTATATGCTCACAAATCTGATAACCTAGATGAGATGGACCAATTACTTGAAAGAAACAATGTGCCAAACTTACATAAGAAAAGACAGAAGTCTGAATTGGCCTATACCTAATAAACAAATTGCTTCCAAAGTACGATGCCTGGTTGGGTTCAATGGTTAATTCTACTCAAAATTTAAGAAAGAAATTAAACCAATTCTCTACAATATCTTTCAGAAGATAGAGGGAAAGTGGATACTTTCTAACTCACTCAATGAGGCCATCATTACATTAAAACAAGACAAAGATACTACAGGGGAAAAAAAAATCTACAGGTCATTATCTCTCATAAACAGATGCAAAATCCTCAACAAAGTAACAGCAAACTGAATCTAATAATATACCAAAATAATTATACACCATGACCTAGATTTGCAAAGCTGGTTCAACATTCAAAATTTAATTAGTGTGATCTATCACATCAACAGACTAAATAAGAAAACTCACATGATATCAGTAACTGTAGAAAAGTAACTAACAATACTCAACACCTATTTATGACACTATTTGACTCTGACCAACTACAAAACTAGAGTAATCAAGATAGTGTGGTATTAGCAAAAAAATAGACAAACATATAATGAAAAAGAAGAAAGTTCAAAAATAAGAGTATAAATATAGATATTATAAAGTCATATCTATAAATAGTTACAGATATATAACATAGATAACTAATGTTAAATGAGCAAAGGCAATACAATCGAGCAAAGATAATCTTTTCTTTTAAACTTTTTTTTAATGTTTGTTTAATTTTGAGAGACAGAGGAACAGAGCATGAGTAGGGGAGAGGCAGAGAGAGAAGGAGACACAGAATTTGAAGCAGGCTCCAGGCTCTGAGCTGTCAGCACAGAGCCCAAAGTGAGGCTTGAACTCACAAACCACAAGACCATGACCTGAGCCAAAGTCGGATGCCTAACCAACTGAGCCACCCAGGCATCCCAAAGATAATCTTTTCAATAAATGGTGCTGCAACAACTGGACATTCACACACACAATTAATCAATCTAAGCAAAGACTTTATACTCATTAATTCAAATGAATCATAGACTTAATATAAAATGCAAAACTATGAAGATAAAAGAAGAAAACTTTGATGACTTGAGTGTGATAATGACTTTCAAGATACAACACCAAAGTCATGGGTCTTGAAAGGAAACATTGATAAACTGGATTTCATTAAAATGAAAAATTGTCCTGAATAGAAGTTTACTGAAGAAAACAAGTCACAGGCTGAAAGAACATATTTATTTGCAAAAGACATTATCAGTTAAAGGATTATTATCCAAAATATACCATGAACTCTTAAAACTCAACAATAAGGAAGCAAATAACTCAACAAAAAATGTGAAGATTTGAACAGACATATGACTAAAGATATTCAGTACACATATGCCAAATAATCACATTGTATACCTTGTATACCTTAAGTATTATCTTAGTCTGTTCATGGCTGCTATAACAAATGTCACAGACTAAGTAGCTTATAAACAACAGAAATGTATTACTTACAGTTTTGGAGGCTGGAAGTCCAAGGTTATGGCACTGGCATGGTCAGGTGAAGAGACTCTTTAGGGTGGAAAACTTTTCACTGTATCCTCAAAGAGTAAAAGAGATTCCCTGGGTCTTCTTTTGTTTTTCTTTTTTTTTTTTAGTTTATTTATTTTGAGAGTGAGGGAGAAAGAACATGAGCAGGAGAGAATCAGAGAGACACAGAGAGAGAGAGAATCCCAAACTCTGTGCTGTCAGTACAGAACTCAATGTGGGGCTCTATCTCACAAACCAGGAACTCATGACCTGAGCTATGATCAAAAGCTGAACACTTACCTGACTGGGCCACCAGGCACCCAAAGAGGCATTATTCCCATTCATGAGGACTGTGCCTTCATGGTGTCAGCTCTCGCCAAAGGCCCCACCTACTAATGCTATTTCATCAGGTATTAGGATTTCAAAATGTGTATTTTAGTGGGAAATAAATATTCAGACCATAACAGATGCACACAGTTTTTATTTGTCAACTATGCTTCAATAAACTGAAGGGAAAATGATACACAAAGGGCAAATAAGCACATTAAAGATGTTCAATGTTATATATCAGTAGAAAGTTACAAATTAAAACAATAAGGATATACTACTACATACCTATGAAACTGATCAAAACACAAAACTGCAGCATCACCAAATGCTAGCCAGGACGTGAAACAGAAACTCCTATTTACTCCTGGTTGCAATGTAAAATGATATAACCTCTTTGGAGGATAGTTTGCTCCTTGGTGTTTACTAAAAAGGTTTGACATTTATGTTCACACAAACATATACTGATGTTTATAGCAGCTTTATTCATAATAGCCAAAAATTTGGAAGCAACCAAGGCGTATTTCAGTAGATTAGTGAAAAAGTAAACTATGACATATACAGACAATGGAAAACATTCAGTACAAAGAAGAAATGAGCTCTCAAGCCATGAAATGACATGGAAGAAACTTAAATGCATATTACTAAATAAAGGACTCCAATCTGAAAAGACCATATATTGTAAGATTCCAAGAATAGAGCATTCTGAAAAAGATAATCTTAAAAAAGATCAGTGGTTACCAGGGGTTAGGGGCTTGAGAGAAATGAATAAGTGTAACTGAGGTTTTAGGGCAGTGAAACTACTCTTATAATATTCTAATAGTGGATATATTTCATTATACTTTTGTCCAAACCAACAGAATATACAACACAAGAGTGAACACTAACAGTTAACTAATGTTAACTATGGTCTCTGTGTGATAATGATGTGTCATTGTTGGTTCATCAACTGTAATGAATGTCCCACTCAGATGTGGGATTTAAGAGTGGGGGAATGGTGTGCCAACATAGGGACAGAAAATACATCTCTCAGAGAGAGAGAGAGAATGAAAATACAGAAAGGATCACTCATAATTTCAAATGGTGTAAAATGGATTGGAAAACAAGAAAAAGAGAGAAGGGAACAAATAAACAAGCACATTTATAATAGACAAAACTTTATAAAATTAGTGACAAACACTAAATCACTGATCTAAGAATCTCAGAAAAGATGAAGCATCATAAACACCCCTAAACAGGGGCGCCTGGGTGGCTTAGTCGGTTAAGCGTCCGACTTTCGCTTAGGTCATGATCTCGCGGTTCATGGNATAATCTTCAAAGAAGCCAAGATGGGGTAGGAGAATGCATTTCCTAAAGAGGGGAAAAGTAAGAATTACAGCAGACTTCTTATCAGAAGGCATGAAAACAAGAAGAAAATGGAGTAAAATTCTTAAAATGTTGAAAGAAAAAAAATGATCTGGAATTCTATATGGAATGAAATTGTTCCTTAAG